>NC_037688.1:70919057-70923667 GCF_003255815.1 Theropithecus gelada
CCCGCCACCTCGCCCGGCTAGTTTTTTGTGTATTTTTTAGTAGAGACGGGGTTTCACCGTGTTAGCCAGGATGGTCTCGATCTCCTGACCTCGTGATCCGCCCGTCTCGGCCTCCCAAAGTGCTGGGATTACAGGCTTGAGCCACCGCACCCGGCCGCAGGGGGAGCCTCTTGACAGACATTGTATCTTACAGAATCTGAAATCTGACAGCAATTTCAAAGCGAATAGTTCCTGTCGGGGGAAGAACTCCAGCCAAAATGTAACATTACCTTCCTGCTGTTGTTTGGCATACCATCTCTCACAAAGTTTTCCTTTTCAGTAAAAGGGAGAAACTGTTTCACAAAGTATCCAGTAGGAGCTTCAACATCTTTAATGTGTTATCACCTGGGTTTGCAGCCTTCTGAGGCTTGCATTGTACCCCAGGTGCTTTTGTAAGTGTTGCGAGAGCCAGTTAATACACTGTTGCCAAACAAGGATGACAATAAGGATACTTGAACTACTTTGTAGTTACTGTTTTTAAAGCTATTAATATTACACAGAGAGGCTTCAGTCTGAGGATACAATTAAATATGGACTATCATTTTTCCTCCCCCCAACTCCCTTTTTTTTGAGACAGGATCTTGCTCTGACACCCAAGCTGGAGTATAGTGGCATAGTCATAGTTTGCTGCGACCTCAAACTCCTGGCCTCAAGCAATCCTTCTACCTCAGTCTCCCGAGTAGCTGGCACTACAGGTCTACACCACCATGCCCATTTAATTTTTAAAAGTTTTTTTGTAGAGATGGGGTCTCCTGTGTTGCCCAGGCTGGTCTCAAACTCCTGTCCTGAAGTGATCCTCCCACCTCAGCCTCCCAAAGTGTTGGGATTACAGGCATGAGCCACTGCACCCAGCCTGTAATTTTTCACTTGAAATGTAGTGATACCTTTTTAGGCAAAAGTACAAATGCTGTGGTAGGTGACCTCTGCACTGCATTCAGTGGGACACTTTGGTCCTGTGTTAGCACGTCTTGTAAGGCTGTTTTAATATTATTTGTATTTAAATACATTATGTTCTGGGTGGAGCATATCGCCTTGAAAGATTTTCCCTGGAGTGATGTCCTGACTCCTGGCCTACTGCATTCCTGTGAAAGCCCTCTGCTTCATCACTTTGTCTGAGTTGCGTTAAATGATGTCTGTTGAGCATATCTTTTTGTGTGCACGTGCGCACACGCATGCGTGTGTTTCTTTCATTTCTCCTGAATGGCTTCAAAGTGCCCACCTGTTCATCAGAGCCATATTTGTCTTTCAGAGCCCAGCCCAGGGTCACCCTAGACAGGTGCTCACCCCCCTCCAGGCGTCATTGGCACATAATGTTCAGAAGAGCCAGGTGGATAGGCACTCAGGCTTGGAGCCAGGCTGTCTGCCTTTGAAATCGAGCTCTGCTACTTCCTAGCTGTAATCCTGGGCCAGTTGCGTCACTTATCTGTATTTCAGTTTCTTTATAGTACCTGTCACTTAAGGTTAGCAGGAGGATTAAATGACTTAATACGTATAAAGCATGTAGAACAGTGCCTGGCATCCAGTAAGAGCTACTATTTCTGTCTCAGTATGTTGCAGTCACATTTCCCTTACCTTGATGTCTTCTGTTAATGAGAGCTAGTGTCTAAAGTTACCATGTAAGGTCAAAAACTCATGGATGTGGATATATTTGTCTAGTTACCAACATTGTACTAGACTTTGTGATAATGAGTTTAACCTACTAGGCACTGAGTAAATAGTAAGGGAATTCTGAAGATCCAGGATACCTTGAGATCTTACATAACTTCAAGATTAGTAACAAATTTTAAATCAGCTGATCCCAGAGAGATGATATTCCAGTTTGTAAGAGTTCAGTTAATTTAATGAAATTCCTATTTAATTGAGTTTCTTGCTTTAAAATGAACTGTTCAAAGTGTTTCTCCTTGGGCCAGGCATGGGTCACACCTATAATCCTAATACTTTGGGAGGCTAAGGTGGGTGGATTGCTTGAGCCCAGAAGTTTGAGACCAGCCTGGGCAATACAGTGAGACTCTGTCTCTACAAAAAATACAACAGTTATTCAGGTATAGTGGCATGTGCTTGTAGTCCCAGCTACTTGGGAGGCTGAGGTGGGAGGATTGAGCTCTGGAGGTCGAGGCTGCAGTGAGCTGTGATTGTGCCACTGCACTGCAACCTGGGCAACATAGGGAGACACTGTCTCAAAGACAAAACAAAAAAACAAAGTGCCTTCTTCCCTGGAATTCTTTTTTATTTAGGAGGAGAGGGGATCAGTGAAACTTGTCATTGTATAACTTGAGGAGTTGCTTATGGTTTCAGGTTTTTTTCAATTGCTGTCTCCAGCCAGTTCCCACTATATTAATTCACTTCCCACCTTGTTCCCCCAAAGGGTTGGAGGCCGAACCCCACCATAGCCAGCTCTGTTTGCAGGCAGTCATTTCCTACCGGGCACCCTCCTTCTTCACACTTGCTTTTTTTTTTTTTTTTTTTTGAAGCGAAGTCTTGCTGTGTCGCCCAGGCTGGACTGCAGTGGGGCCCGATCTCGGCTCACTGCAAGCTCCGCCTCCCCGGTTCACGTCATTCTCCTGCCTCAGCCTCCCGAGTAGCTGGGACCACAGGTGCCTGCCACCACGCCTGGCTAATTTTTTGTAGTTTTAGTAGAGACGGGGTTTCACTGTGTTAGCCAGGATGGTCTCGATCTCTTGACTTCGTGATCCGCCCGCCTCAGTCTCCCAGAGTGCTGGGATTACAGGCTTGAGCCACCGCGCCTGGCCCACGCTTGCTTTTTGTGAACAGTTTTACCAGCTTCTATCTCCTGGGTCTCTGAACTTTGTATGAGGCATTCTCTTTACACTGGGCCACTTACTTCATTCTTTCGTTCAAGTATTTGTTGAGCTGCACCCAGATGTTTTTCTTACAATGAAGGCTAAGAAGTACCAGGTACCTGCTGAAGTGAATAAGAGGGGTGAGACTGGGGTGAGGCAGCAGTTTAGGGTGGCAAGGGAAGGTCTCTAACAGTGTTATTTAAGCCCACTTCTGGATGGATGAAAAGGAGCCAGCCCTGTGGAGAGCTGGGAAGTGTATTTTGGGCAGAGGGAGCAACAAACACAGTGACTTAGAAGCATGGAGTGCCTGACTTGTTCTGGGAGCTCTTAAAAGGTCAGTATGACAGGAGCCTCATGTGTGAAACTGGGGGAGGGAGGAGCTGCATGGCTTGGGGAGGGGGATCTGCTAGGTCACCCTACGGAGGCAAGGCTTCATCCAGCGTCCAGAGCAACCGCTGAAGGGTCTTAAGCAGAGTGCAAGAATTAGCGGGGGTGTGTGTGTGTGTGTGTTTTAAAATTTATTTTAGAGACAGGGTCTCGCTCTGTACCCCAGGCTGGAGTGCAGTGGTGTGATTGTAGCTTGCTGAGCCTTGAACCCCTGGGCTTAAGCGATCTTCCTCCCTCAACCTCTGAGTAGCTGAGACTACATACAGGAAGGTGCCCCCAGTCTGGGCTGATGTTTATTTTTATTTTTTACTTATTTTATTTATTTATTTTTGAGGCAGAATGTCGCTCTGCGGCCCAGACTGGAGTGCAATGGTGTTATCTTGGCTCACTGCACCCTCTGCCTCCTGGGTTCAAGGGATTGTGATGCCTCAGCCTCCGGAGTAGCTGGGATTACAGGCGTTTGCCACCGTGCCCAGCTAATTTTTGTATTTTTAGTAGAGACGGGGTTTCGCTGTGTTGGCCAGGCTCGTCTTGAACTCTTGACTTCAGGTGATCCACCTGCCTTGGCTTCCCAAAGTGTTGGGATTATAGGCGTGAGTCACCGTGCCCGGCCCCTACATCACTCTTTGTAGTAAAATGGTGGGGTAGAGTTAAAAAATACTTCAAGATGAAACACGTACTAGAACAAAATATGAGAGGAGTGAGTATTTTATAATCTCAGAGTGGGGAAAGTATTTCTGAGTATGTCAGAATCTAGGAGCCATAAAAGGAAATACTGATAAATTCAGCTACTTAAAAAAATTTTTTTTAAAAAAGGCCGGGCACGGTGGCTCACGCCTGTAATCCCAGCACTTTGAGAGGCTGAGGTGGGAAGATTACCTGAGGTCAGGAGTTCAAGACCAGCCTGACCAACATGGAGAAACCCCGTCTCTACTAAAAATACAAAATTAGCTGGGCATTTTGGCGCATGCCTGTAATTGCAGCTACCTGGGAGGCTGAGGCAGAAGAATCGCTTGAACCTGGGAGGTGGAGGTTGCAATGAGCCGAGATCGTGCCATTGCACTCCAGCCTGGGCAATAAGAGGCGCGGTGGCTCAAGCCTGTAATCCCAACACTTTGGGAGGCCGAGGCGGGTGGATCACAAGGTCAGGAGATCGAGACTATCCTGGCTAACATGGTGAAACCCCGTCTCTACTAAAAATACAAAAAACTAGCCGGGCGCGGTAGCGGGTGCCTGTAGTCCCAGCTACTTGGGAGGCTGAGGCGGGAGAATGGCGTGAACCCGGGGGGCGGATCTTGCAGTGAGCCGAGATCGCGCCACTGCACTCCAGCCTGGGAGACATAGTGAGACTCCGTCTCAAAAAAAAAAAAAAAAAAAAAAAAA
>NC_037688.1:70923767-70934647 GCF_003255815.1 Theropithecus gelada
AAAAAAAAAAAAAAAAAAAAAAAAGAGTGAAACTCCATGTCAAAAAACAATAACAACAACAATGAAAAACCTTTGCTGTCAAAAATAACCAAAGTCAAAAGATTGACATCAAATTGGAAAAAACACCAACATCAAAAAGGACTATTTTCCTCAACATATAAAGAGCTTCCATAAATAAGTAAAGCTCAGCCTGGAAGAAAAATGAGCAGAGGATATGAGCAAACAATTCACAGACAAGGAAGTACAGATGATTCTTAAATCTGAAAGGACGCTCAGCCTTGATAATGAGAGATTAAAACAAACCAGCCTCATCACATTGCCACACTGTTTCTCACTTTTTTGGTTAACAAGGATTCACACATTTGATAATGCCTGAATGAAGCAGTGAACCAGGAATCCTGTGCATTGTTAGTGGGAGTATCGCTCGGTGTATTGTGGCAATAGCTGGCAAAATAAATACATATGCCCTTTATCCTTTAGAAATTCTTTTTTTTTTTTCTGAGATGGAGTCTCGCTCTTAAGTTCAGGTGGAATGCAGTGGCACGATCTCTGCTCACTGTAGCCTCCACCTCCCAGGTTCCAGTGTTTCTCCTGCCTTAGCCTCTCGAGCAGCTGGGATTACAGGCGTGTGCCACCACACCTGGTTAATTTTTGTATTTTTAGTAGAGATGGGGTTTCACCATGTTGGCCAGGCTGGTCTGGAACTCCTGACCTCAAGTGATCTGCCTGCCTCGGCCTCCCAAAGTGCTGGGAGGCGTGAGCCACCATGGCCAGCCTATCCTATAAAAGTTCTTTAAAGGGTTACTTAGATGTGTATGAAATGCCCCGTGCACATGGTGACCTTTAAAGATTGGAAACAACCAGAAGGTCCATCACCAGAGGCCTGGTAAAATTGTGGTACAGGCATATCATAGAACGCTGAGTGTGTATTGAAAACACACTGATTAGATACTCCATGAAGACAGTGGGGTACAGAACTCGCTGGTAGCTCCAGTTTGAATAAAGAAGAACATATACACTGCTGGGCGTGGTGGCTCACGCCTGTAATTCCAGCACTTTGGGAGGCTGAGGCAGGCCGATCACCTGAGGTCAGGAGTTCAAGACCAGCTGGCTGACATGGTGAAACCCTGTCTCTACAGAAATACAAAAATTAGCCAAGCATGGTAGTGTGCGCCTGTAATCCCAGCTACTTGGGAGGCTGAGGCAGAAGAATTGCTTGAACCCGGAAAGCAGAGGTTGCAGTGAGTTGAGATCGTGTCATTGCACTCCAGCCTGGGTGACAGAGTGAGAGTTCATCTCAAAAAAAACATATATACAGAATACTTTTAACTTTTTGTTTTGAAATAATTATAGACTCACAGGAAGTTGCAAAAGTAGTACATAGAGTCCCATGAACCCTTCACCCCTGCTTCCTTCAATGGTGACATATAACTGTAGCACACTGTCAGACAACCAGGAAATTGACATTAGTATAATACTGTTAACCAAACTACAGGCCTCACTGGGTTTTAACCAGCACTCGTGTGTGTGTGTGTGTGTGTGTGTGTGTGTGTGTGTGTGTGTATAGTATCACGCAGTTTTATCCCATGCATAAATTCATGTAACCACTCCCACAATCAAGATACAGAATCGTTCTATAGAATATCTTTGTTGGGCCAGGCACGGTGGCTCACGCCTGTAATCCCAGCGCTTTGGGAGGCCAAGGCAGGTAGATCACAAGGTCAGGAGTTTTGAGATCTGCTTGACCAACATGGTGAAACCCCATGTCTACTAAAAATACAAAAATTAGCTGGGTGTGGTGGCGCACACCTGTAATCCCAGCTACTCGGGAGGCTGAGGCAGGATAGTCGCTTGAACTCAGGAGGTGGAGGTAGTAGTGAGCCGAGATCACGCCACTACACTCCAGCTTGGGCGACAAAGCAAGACTCCATCTCAAAAAAAAAAAGAAAAAGAAAAGATATATATATATATTTGTCAGGACTTTTCTGAGACTGGTAACAGTGGTTGCTGGCCCTCCAGGGGGGCAAATGGGTGGCTGAGTGATTGGTTGGGAAGGAGACATTCCTTTTCACTGTCATGTTAAAATGGACAGTTTGGGATGTCTGTGAGAAATTCAAATGGAACTGTCAAACAGGCCGGAGGGTCTGCCTTGGGATGGATGTGAGAGTTGTCATGGGGCCCTCGATGAGGGTATTTGACATCTATCTGGTGGAGGGAGGCCCTGTATGGGAGAGTATGGCTCCAGGAGATCTCAAGAGTGGGTCCTCAGGGCTCTCAAAGTGAGAGGTCTGTGGAGATGGAGCCTCAGCCTGCAGGAGACGAGTGCCCTGTGAGGTAGGGACAAACCTAGCCAGGGCTGTGAGGTGGAAGTTGAAGGGAGGGGCCCCAAGGAGGGAGTGCTGCTGAGGCTGAGTAAGAAAAGAGACTGTTGGTTTGACTTTGTAAAATTCTTTCTTTCTTTAAAATTGAGGCTAGATTTTAACAGGATCCAAAAATAAGATGGTATATTTTTAAACATCTTTTTTTTCTATTTAAAAAAAGCAGTATGGGGCTGGACAAGGGGGCTCACACCTGTAATCCCTGTGCTTTTTTTTTTTTTCTTTGGAGACAAAGTCTTGCTCTTGTCCCCCAGGCTGGAGTGCGATGGCATGATTTCAGCTCACTGCAACCGCTGCCTGCCAGGTTCAAACGATTCTCCTACCTCGGCCTTCCGAGTAGCTGGGATTACAGGCATGTGCCACCATGCCTGGCTAATTTTTGTATTTTTAGTAGAGACAGGGTTTCACCATGTTGGCAAGCCTAGTCTCAAACTCCTGACCTCAGGTGATCTGCCCGCCTCGGCCTCCCAAAGTACTGGGGTTACAGGCATGAGCCACCCCACTTGGCCAGTCCCTGTGCTTTTAATCCCTGTGGAATTAACACAATTAGCTGGGCATGGTGGCACACTTGTAGTCTCAGCTACTGAAGGGGCTGATGGGGGAGGATCGCTTGAGACCAGAAGTTCGAGGTTGCAATGAGCTGTGATCACACCACTGTACTCCAGCCTGGATGACAGTAAGACCTTGTCTCAAAAAAAAAAAAAAACCAAAACCCCAAACACAAAGGGGTGTGTGTGTGGGGCAGGTTATTTCACAGGTAGAACTAATAAATGGTGAGGAAAAAAGAAATTACAGTAGTAGTTTGGGGAAGGGGCACGAGGGAATTTTCTCTAGAGTGACAGTTAATGGTCTGTATCTTTTCTTTTTTAAGAGATAAGATCTTGTTCTGTTGCCCAAGTTGAGGTGTAGTGGCGCGGTTGGCAGCTCGCTGCAGCCTCCAACTCCTGGGCTTAATCAGTCCTCTTGCCTTAGCCTCCTGAGTAGCTAGGACTACAGGCACATAACCACCATACCTGGCTTATTTTCTTTTTTGTTTTTTTGTAGAGATGGGGTCTCTCCATCTTGCCCAGGCTGTTCTTATACTCCTGGGCTCAAATGATCCTCCTGCCTTGGCCTCCCAAAGTGCTGGTCTATATCCTGATAGGGCTTTGGGTCACATGAGTTTGTCAAAATTCACATTAAGATTTGTGTGTTTTATCTTGAAAAACAAAACTGTAAACAAATATTGATCTCTAGTTACTGAAGTGTGTGCTGAGATGTTTAGGTGTCTGCAGGTCACTTTGAAATTTATTAAAACAGTAAGATGGACTGATGAATGAACAGAAGGATGAGCCGGTAGATAAAGATGGGCAGATGTGATCTCACAAAACATTAATTGTACATTTGGGTATACAGTATTGTAATTTTTTTTTTTTAACTTTACTGTGTGTTTGAGAACTTTCAAAATAAAAGTTTTTGGGGAAACTTAAAAAACGACTGAAGATGAAATCTTCTGTCATGTTATATTTCAATATTCCTGATATTATGATCCTAGATCTTTAAACATATAAAGGGGTGTATTTTGTGCATTAAAAATGTCTGTATCCATTTTCCATTTCTTTTCAATCACTTGTGGTGTCAGCTCTTTGCCACATGCCTTTTGTGTATAAGGTTGAGGTTCGAGGTTCTCTAACACTTTCTGGGGAAAATAGCTTTAAGGCTATAAACTTGGCAGATATCAGTACCCAGGAGTCCATTCTTAACCAGCAGATTAACTTTCTGAGTCAACCTCAAACCAGTTCCCCACCTTGGCTAGACAGAGGCTGAGAGAAAGGTACATCATTCACTGAACAGTATGGCCATCGTCCTGGTTTCGGGCATCCTTTTCTTTGGTTCCCTCCATCTGGCCTGACTGCTCTGGGACCCTGAAGACTACTCTGGGTTCCTCTGAGCTCTACAGTTCGAACTCTAAGTAAATTGCCCTGTTTTAGCTAAGACAAACAAAAGCCCGGTGGTCCCTTAAGTCATCTTTCCAAGGAAGGGCTCAGAGGATACATAAACTTTAAAAAATTTGTTTAATTTTTGTACAGAGGTAATTCGTTTACGTGGCTCCAAATAAAACAAAAGTTTTGAACATATAAATTGAAAAGACCTCGCCCTACCCCTGTTCCAGCCCTCAGTCTTCCACTACTGCTGTAGTCTCCATGATTCCATCTGGAGCTATTTTATGTCTACACAAGCGTATGTCAATATATATACCTACCTGCCACTTAAAAAAAAAACAAAATGGCCAGGCATGGTGGCTCACACTTGTAATGCCAGCACTTTGGGAGGCCGAGGCGGGTGGATCACTCACGAGGTCAGGAGATCGAGACCATCCTGGCTAACACAGTGAAACCCCATCTCTACTAAAAATACAAAAAATTAGCTGGGCGTGGTGGTGGGCACCTGTAGTCCCAGCTACTTGGGAGGCTGAGGCAGGAGAATGGCGTGAAGCCACGAGGCGGAGGTTGCAGTGAACAGAGATCGTGCCATTGCACTCCAGCCTGCTTGACAGAGTGAGACTCCGTCTCAAAAAACAAAACAAAACAAAACAGGTCATATCATGGATACTTATATGCCTCATCTTTTTTTTTTTTTTTTTCCTATAATTTCTTCAGGCATTTCGTTTTTGATAGACTTTGGGTAAGTTTTTTTAAAAAATACTACTTTTGAGACAGGGTCTCACTTTCTCACCCAGGCAGGAGTGCAGTGGCCCAATCGTAGCTCATTACAGCCTTGACCTCCTGGGTTCAAGCCATCCTCCTGTCTCCATCTTCTGAGAAGCTGGGACTACAGGTACGCACCACAACACCCGGTTACTTTATTTTTATTTATTTATTCTTTTTTTTGAGACAGGGTCTCACTCTGTCACCCAGGCTGGAGTGCAGTGGCATGATTACAGCTCACTGCAACGTCGACCTCACAGGCTCCATCAGTCCTCCCACCTCAGCCTCCTGAGTAGCTAGGACTACAGGTGCATGCCACCATGCCTAGCTAATCTTTATATTTTTTGTTTATTTATTTATTTTGAGACAGAGTTTCACTCTTGTTGCCCAGGCTGGAGTGCCGTGGCACCATCTCAGCTCACCGCAACCTCCACCTCTCGAGTTCAAGCGATTCTCCTGCCCCAGCCTCCACAGTAGCTGGGATTACAGGCATGCACCACCACACCTGGCTAATTTTGTATTTTTAGTAGGTTTCCGCATGTTGATCAGGCTGGTCTGGAACTCCTGACCTCAGGTGATCCACCCGCTTCAGTCTCCCAAAGTGCTGGGATTATAGGCATGAACCAGCACGCCCCACCAACTTTTTTTGTTTTTTTGTTTTGTTTTGTTTTGTTTTGAGACGGAGAGTCACTCTTGTTGCCCAGTGGAGTGCAATGGTGCGATCTTGGCTCACTACAACATCCGCCTACCAGGTTCAAGCGATTCTCCTGCCTCAGCCTCCCAAATAACTGGGATTATAGGCACACACCACCATGCCTGGCTAATTTTGTATTTTCAGTAGAGATGGGGTTTCTCCATGTTGGTCAGGCTGGTCTCGAACTCCTGACCTCAGGTGATCCACCCACCTTGGCCTCTCAAAGTGCTGGATTACAGGTGTGAGCCACTGCTCCTGGCCTCTTTTAAAATTTTTTGTAGAGATGGGGGTCTCCCTGTGTTGCCCAGGTTGGTCTTGAACTCCTAGGCTCAAATGATCTTCCTGCCTTTGCCTCCCAAAGTGCTGGGATTACAGGTATGAGCTACCATGAGTGGCCTGAGTTAGTTTTAAAAATCTTTTTCTTTTACAAATAGTGCTTCCTTAAATTATTTTGTAAATATAAATTTTTAAAAAACATTTTTACATTTTAAAAAAATATATAAATTAAAAAAAAAACCAAAACACTTCTCATAAGAACATGGGTGGACATGTCCAAGTAGATAGAAGGGCAGAATGAGCTTCCATGCCCCCTCATCCAGCTGGAACCATTATCTGTATTTTTGGCATTCTTGTTTTATTTCCACCCAGCTACCTGCCTTTTGGCTAAACTGTTTTAAAAGCACATCCCAGAAATAGTGTCATTTTACTCTAGTGTCATGGATTTCTTAAACTTCTTATTTTGTAATGTTTCAAACACCTACAAAGTCCAGAGACTAGTACTGAAGAATCCCCTGCACTTCTCCCGTGGTTATCAGCGTTCTGCTGTTTCCTCCCCACCTCACACCCAGCGCCCCCCCCCCCCCCCCCCCCCCGCCTTTTTTTGTTGCTGGAGTATTTTAAAGCAAGTCCCCTATGTCATATCCTTTCCCATGTAAACACTTCAGTAAAGTGCCAACTTTATAGGACAAAAATATTGAGAACTGACAATGTTTCAAAGAAGAAAGGGATTAGCACCAGTTACCAGCATTTGGGACATTCCAACCCCCATCTCACCCTTATACTTAAAAAAAAAATGAGATTTAAAAATAAAACTGCAAATGCCAAGCAATAATGAAACTAAAAAATTTCAGCAATGTGTTTGAAACATGAGTGGAATTTCCCTTCCTGTCACCTAGGTCCAAATACATGGTTTATATGTAAGATGTTGTCTTAACTTGAGGTGTCAGTTGTTCTCAACTGGGGCCGATTGTGCTTTCCCCACCCTGACATTTGACAATATCTGGAGACATTTTTGGTTGTGAGTGGGGTTGGGGTGAGGGGTTACAGGCATAGTGGGTAGAGGCAGAAATACTGCCAACATCCTGCAATCACAAGACAACTACTTAGCTAGCCCAGAATGCCACGCCTGAGAAACTCGTTTGGGCCACTGGGAGATGATGTTTTCTGTCAGATCTCTTCTCTGTGGCTCTCCTTGAACTTGGGGAACTGCTCAGTGAACACTGATTAGTGGAGGTGGGGCCCAAAAGAACGATATGTGTTGACATTTGCAAGTGTTATATTGAAGGTAACATTTTAACATCCAGAACATTCCAATAGAAGTAACTTTATGTATATCATTATTTTATCTGTTGTGTCAACAATAATCATTTTGGAAGTTTGTGGGACAAAATATGTATAAGGTTTAAACTTGGCTTACAAGGAAGTCAGACTCCCTCGGAGGCAAGCGGATGTGAAACCCTTTTATTTCTGGAGAGCTTCCAGAAGCAAAACAAGGCTGGAACTGTTCTAGGGACAGCTTATGCGTGCGTGTAGACAGGGGAAAAACAAAACCTGAAGCCAAAGGAGGGAAGAGGAAAGGAAGGGGAGACATGACTTTTTCCTGGAGACTGCTCAGGAGGGGTATATGAAGTCTGCATAGCCATTCAGCCTTAAAGAACGTGAAAACTGGCCGGGCGCCGTGGCTCACACCTATAATCCCACACTTTGGGAGGCCGAGGTAGCTGGATCACTTGAGGTCAGGAGTTCGAGTCTAGCTTGACCAACAAGGTGAAATCCCGTCTCTCCTAAAAATACAAAAATTAGCTAGGTGTGGTGGCAGGCGACTGTAGTCCCAGCCACTCAGGAGGCTGAGACAGGAGAATTGCTTGAACCCAGGAGGCGGAAGTTGCAGTGAGCCGAGATCACGCCACTACACTCTAGCCTGGGCAATGGAGTAAGACTCCGTCTCAAAAAAAGAATGTGAAAACAGTGTGCTTATGGTGTGCCAGACCATAGGGGGCCCACAAAGATGACTCCCGTAGGGTCCCTGCTGTCCAGGACCCTGGAGTCAAGTCAGAAATGGACGTGTCCATAGCCGATTGTGTGACAAGGTCTGGATTTATGGGTGTTTTGATTGGAGTCCAGGGGCCCTGGTACCTTATGTGCTTTTTTGCCTTGTTTCTTTCCAGATTGCTCATTTAGAAAGTGGATGTGTGGGATAACATGTCCAGTGTGTCCGAGGAGAGAAGAAAAAGACAGCAGAACATTAAGGAAGGACTGCAGTTCATACAGTAAGAGCTTCAAGAGTTCTTGTGTTCTTGCCGCGTCTTAATTCTTTGATGTGGATGTATGTTTTGTGGAGGGTAAGAACTCTTTAGTCATGTTTAATAGGTCCAGTTAATTTGGGTTAGAAACTCCATATTCTAGCAATATTTTTTTCTCTCGTCCATTTGAACATTCTTGCATTCGGAAGCAAGTCTTACTGTTGCTGGCTTTTAGGGCTATAATTGTTAGTCTCCCCCAAAATGTTAGACTGAGGAATTTGAATTTGTTCTAAGAAGAGTGCTGCTGAGTGGAAAGTGACTGAAAATGAACATCTGGCGGCACAGAGGGCTTCTGTGATCAGACGTGTCTGTTCAGAAGCTCAGTGTTTAATTGGACTTCTTGAAGCATGTCAATGATGAGACAGCTGTGGTTTGGATGGACATGTCCAGGCAGAAGGGCCTCTTTGTTCCTTCCTGGGAAGGAGACATTCTCTCTATACTGCAGTAAATTGGATCAAATATTGTTAGTGGTTCTGTACTATTTTTAACCTTTTTTTTGGCATTTGAAGAATTAGGGTTTTTAAAAATAGAAGTAGGTTTGAAAGTAAAGTGTTGTACTTAAAAAATACTAAGTAATAGTTTAGTTTTTTGGTGTGTTTTATTTTTTGTTTTCGTAACTGTAGTCATCTGTGAATAATGGTAGTAAAGGAGGAGGAAGTCTTTAAAATATGCCTTGAACCAGTAGCAAGCTAATGGAACCACAGATTTAAGATGACTTCTGGCTGAACAAGTCCTGATAAGGAGCTTGATAATTACAATTAATTTGTTTCTTGTTCTTAGGTCGCCGCTGTCATATCCAGGAACACAGGAGCAATATGCGGTAATGACTCCGGGCAGGTCTGCTTGAAAGCTCTGCAACTGGCTTGTAAACTGTAATTTGTAGCAGGGGTTGGTAAATGATGGCCTTGTGGGCCCAATCTGGCCTGCTGTCCTTTTTTTAATTTTATTTCATTTTTTTTTGCAAATAAAGCTTTATTGGAACACAGCCACACTCATTTGTTTATGTATTATCTGTGGCTTTTTTTGCAACATATGGTAGTTTTGACAGAGACCATATGGCCCATGGAGCGTAAAACATGTACTGTCTGGGCATTTGCAGAAGTTTGCCAATCCCTTCTATATAGGTTTTTTTTTTTTTTTTTTTTTTTGCATACTTGCACAGTTGTCCTGTATTTTCTTTCCTCTATTAGTGTGGTTTTGAATTAATTTATCTTTTGAGCCCCTTGAAAATTATTTACCATGTCATTGAAAATAAGTGGGACAGAATTTATTGAGAAAGAGTGTGTGGAACATCTTTTTCTGTTAGGAGATGTTCTGACAGCAGCAAAGGGGAACTGGATACCAAGAGGGAAGAACTAGTGATCTACTAGTTAGGAACAGGGAGAAAGCCCAGTTCATTGGGACTTTGACTGCAGACTCTTGTCTCTACTAACACAGGTTGGTTCACCTGTGTTTTTTATCCTCTGAGGGTTTTGAGGCTTCTAAATGTCACTTTCTTGCTGCCTCTCTCCCTCCTCCCCTTTTCTTCTCTCTTATTCCTTCCCTCTCTACAAACAGATTTAGAATAAAAAAGTATTACAGCCAGAAATAAACTGTAACAGTTGTTTCGTTTTGCACATGTGGAACTGGGGTTTAAAGATGCTAAGTGGCATGTCACGAGTTACACTGATTGTTAATAGTTGATCTGTCCCGTCTTTTAAATGATTTAATCAGCTTAGACAGGAATTCATAAAATGAGACAAAACAAGTTGAATATTTTTCTGATCTTGTGTTGAAAAAGGGCTTTTAAAATACGAAAATATGGTGAGGCGTGGTGGCTCATACCTGTAATCCCAGCACTTTCGGAGGCTGAAGAGGGTGGATCACTTGAGGCCAGGAGTTTGAGACTAGCCTGGGCAACATGGCAAAACCCCATCTCTACTAAAGATACAAAAATTAGCCAAGTGTGGTGGCAGGTGCCTGTAATCCCAGCTACGCAGGAGGCTGAGACACCAAGAATCATTTGAACGCAGGAAGTGAAGTTACAGTGAGTTGAGATCGTGCCACTGCACTCCAGCCTGGGTGCCAGAGTGAGACTCAGAACTAAACTAAAGCATGATAGAAATAATGAAGGAAAATGACAAACTTTTGTATATGCTAAAAGAATATATGTACTTACTTGATAAGAAAAAAGTTTAACATTCCCCTCCCCCCAAATCAGTAAATGACCTGAGCAATTTACAGAAAAAGAAATACAAGGGGTCCATAAAAATGTGGAATAGTTCAATTTCACTGGTAAAGACATGCAAATACAAAGAGGATACCATTAAAAAAAAAAAAAACCATAAAAACACAAAATAATACCATTTTCCACCTAGAAATTGGTAGATTTTACATACATGTGCATGTGTAACCACACGTGTACACATGCACACATACTACCCAGGTGGGTGGATCATGAGGTCAGGAGTTCGAGACCAGCCTGACCAATATGGAGTGTAAAGAAAACCACTAGAACCATTTTTCTTTTTTTTTTTTTTTTTTTTTTTTTTTTTTTTTG